>NW_015971184.1:0-1978 GCF_000769745.1 Penicillium expansum
TAACCTCTTATTTTATCTAGTATTAGTTAATATCTATATACTATAACTTTATATATATCACTACTCCCTCCTTTATTAATAAATTAATAGTTTACTAATTATTATATATAATAGAGAGTAGATAGTTAGGTTTAAAACCTAAAGACTTAAAGATTTGGTATTAGTACTACTATTAGATAGTTTTACCTACCTCTACTAATATAAAAAGCTCTACTTCTATAGTAGATATAGTAATAGTCTTTTATTTTATTACCTTCTAATCTATAAGACCTCTATATAGCTCATAGAGGTAACCTTTAAAACTCTTTCTATTATAGTTATCCTTAAATAAAGTATTACTTATAAATTTAATAGATTTTATAGTAATTATAAGGCTTATTTTAGATATTATATAGTTTCTAATTCTATATTTAAGGGCCTAAAACCTAATTTTATATAGGTATTAGATAATATAATCTATAATATTAATATATTTAGGACTAGGATTTATTAGGAATTTAGCTATCTTAGAGGTTACTTTTATTATATCTAGTCTTATAATAATAGTAGTATACTAAGTAGATCCTACTTTAGCCTAGAAACTATAAATCTAACTTAATATAGCTATTTTATTATAAAGGATTAAAGGTTTAATTCTTAATAGTAATCCTATATTCCTAGCTATAATAAGGTTATATTTTATTATTATACTCTTAATATAACTATTTTAATAAAGCTATAGTTTCTTTTAGTCTCTATCTCTAATAATATAGATATTTAAGAACTAACTAATATCTAGTTCTTTTAATTCCTACTATTTCTTAATATTTAGATCTAATTATATAGCCTTTTTAATATATATAGGATCTAGATAGTTAATAATAATAATATTATCTATATAGAAGAAGATAATAATCTTATTTATTATAAAGATATAGGGATACTTAAAGATAGGAATTAAGCCTAATTTAACTAAGACCTAAGTTATTTCTTACTACTAAAGCTTTAGTAATATATGTAATCTATAGAGCGCTTTATATAATAGCTAGTAATAAACTTCCCTTTTAAATCTTAGTAGATACTTAATATATACCTTACTTTATAAGACTAAGTTTAGGAATATAGTAATAATATCTTACTAACTTATTTTAAGGTTAAAAGCTACTACTAATATAAATATTACTCTTACTATCTTAATAATTAGTATAATAGCTCTCTTTTCCTTAATTATTATCTATTAAAGATCTCTATAGATATATATTCTTACTTTAAACTTCTTAAGTATACTATTAGTATTAAATTTATATATAAATATCTACTTTAAGGGTAGTGTTTATATACCTTTCTTATTTAGTATTAAAACCTCCATATATATCTCCTTTTTATCTAAGGTTATTACCTTAAATACTACTACTATTATAAACTCTTTTCTAAAGGGATAGGCTTTTAATTAGGCCTAATTCTCTAATAATAGTAGTATATTATCTTAATAGAGCTTACTAATATCGAATCTCTTACTTATACTTATAGTAAATATATATAATAGACTTAGTAACTTATTAACCTTATTAATTAAAAGGTATATAGTATAGTCTAGATTAGATCTTAGTTTCCTAGATTAAATACTAGTAATAATATTAGATATATCTATACTTATTAAGATATCTCTTAATACTAGGGATAATAACCTAGTATTTATCCTATTTTCTAGGGTTAGAGAGTATACTATTTCTTATTAAAGTTAATACTTAATCTCTTCTTCTTCTTTATCTATTTCTATATATCCCCCCCTAATTTCGACTATTAAGATTATAAAGATCGGATCTAGTAATAATAATATAGCGTTTTAGAGGTTAGAACTTAATATATATAGTATTAAGGATACTATATTTAATAGCGATAGTAAGCCTATTTAGTTTAATAATAGCCTTTTTAGGGATACTAAGAAACTACCTAGAAAATAGGATAATTCTATACCTCTTAATATAACTATATCCCT